>NW_021130307.1:0-865 GCF_004193835.3 Ostrinia furnacalis
AAAAAATTACAAAAAAAGCCATATTAAGGCCTTTAGAGAGGTCACATAACTAAACCATAGCGATTTATCTCTCGATTTTTTTCAAAGAGTTAGTAAAACCTATTTTTGGAGAAATATTTTGTATAGGTGTTATTTAACAAAAAACATGTTTTTTTTAATTACAAATATTATTGTAACAATTTTTTATTGATAATATTCAAATTCCATGGACTTCGTGTTAAAAAAAACGATTTCTAAAAAGTACTGGTTCTATTTCTTTAAATTAAAAACTGTTAATTTATTTTCAATTCGTTTATTAAAGACAACAATCGAAAAATATAGTTGATTTTTGTAATGTTTTTAATAACTAAGTATTCACTGCAATCGATTAATGAACCACGGAAATAATCGTTTTTGTTATACAACAAATACCCCAGCACTAAATCTATCATCATCCATTTCACACACAGATATGGATAGATGCAGCATGTGAAAAAATTTGTATGAAGCCGAGCGTGCCACTTTTTAAACGTCATTAGTGTCATTTAAGCGAATTTTAGTGATTGCCGCAACGTAAAAATAATCGTATCATCGTACTGCATTCGCAAAGTCATCGAAAGATATCGTGTGACTCGATTTGACAATTAATTAATTCCGATAAAACTGATAATTTGTTAAATACAAAAATCTAAAACATCTTTATTTACCTTTTTAAATAAATTAATTCTTACAAATCGTCAAAAATCTCGTTATTTTTTTTACCCTACCAGCGTTTCAAGACATAAATTTGTCAAGTTCATGAATACATGGATCAGTGTGTGTCTTATTGTTATGAGTAAGTACGGTTCCTTGGGATCGGTATGAGTGCACCACATCTCTTAAGAGT